>NC_031768.1:95919992-95967917 GCF_001522545.3 Parus major
CTTTCCTTTCCTTTCCTTTCCTTTCCTTTCCTTTCCTTTCCTTTCCTTTCCTTTCCTTTCCTTTCCTTTCCTTTCCTTTCCTTTCCTTTCCTTATTCCTAAGTTTTTTATAATGCATGAGGCATAGTGTATTTATTCTGAGGTAGTACTAGTTTTATACATTGCACTAAATGAAGTCTACTGCTAAATACTACTTTTTTTGACAGTCAAGTGAAATATGAGAATAAACATGAAAATATCAATATTAATGGGCTGCTAAGGAGGAAGTGCAACCCGTTAATGCAACCACCTTACAAAAGAAAAAAAAACAAGGAAACCAAGACTTAATGTTTTAAAAGAAACAAAATAACCAAAGCAGATGAGTAATTCACATTCTTCAGAATTCACAGGCACCAGGAAGAGACTACCACCATGTTTTAAATGTGCACTGCTGCTGTATGGGCTGTAAAAACACAAATAGTCCAACAGTCAATTTTTAAAGGGCTCTTTTCTCATCAAGCCCTCTCAACTTCTGCACTGGCCAGCAATGGCTCATAGATACAGCAGATCCCAGAAAGATGCAATAGCAGCAAATATAGACAAATAGCAAATAGACAAATCTCTTTGCTAGCAGGAATCACGAAATGAGCAGGGCAGTTCAGCAGATGCACTGAGTCAGCACACAGTGGCCACAGTCATCGTGTCCACTGGCCAGGTATCTCTAGAGGCTTTGCATGCTCCTACCACTGGAGTGTGGAGCGTGGAGCTCCTTCTTCCTTGTGACAGGCATGAGAAGTGCCTTCCTCTGCCTTCAGACAGAACCCAGAGACAAGGAATCACCAGTATTTCCCTCCACAGGACCATACAGCCAATTATAATATGTGTATATTATTTGTATATTATTTGTTTGTTTACGGAGAACTTGATGCATTTTTAAGCCACTGGATGGGTACTTTCTGTGGATTACACATGCTGATTCTGATATAGGAATACCATATGGATTTTTTTAAAACACCATATGGATATTTATTAGCACGGGTGAGCTTTGACAAGTATGTTAAAGTTTTTATTAAAAGCAAATAGAGTGCTCTAGCCTTTTTGGGACAATGAAATTTCATGAGTCAAAGAAAAACTCTTTCTGAGAAGTCGGAAAAGGAACAAGCTGGGAGAATAATTCTGTGAAGGCCCATTTGAACCCAAATTATTCATTCAAAAAAATCCTCCCACCCCAAAGTTCATGTTGTTGCACACCCTGTAAAAAACACACATGATGAACATCATGTTATGGTTTTTACATCTTTTGGGATATGTACCACCCAGCCAGTGATCACTATTACTCTCTTGCCCCAGCTCCAGTGGATACATGGTCCTAAAAACCCAGTGCAGGACCACATGGAGCCAGATCAAAGATTCTGTCTTCAGTCTACCCCCTTTTTGGACCCCAGCTTGCCTTGCTCAGGGGAAGGCTGCTGTAAACTCATTTTATTCTCTGTCAAATCCACAGAAGCAAGCAATTCCTAGAAGGGTTTTGATACTGCAGCCAGAGCACAGGAGTTGAAGTCAGCCTGGCCCATGGGCCATGTCCAGGCAGCAATGCAGATGGACAGACAAGATATGTCTGCTTTACCAAGTAATGCAGGCCAGCAAGAGAAGATTTTTAGACATGAACAGCTGGTGCTTAGGAACTGGTATCTGCATGAGCTGCACTTCAGAGAGCTTCAAATTACTTCTGGTCTGCTCCCATGCACTGAGCCCATTGCACCTGAAGCATGACCAGAGCATGTGTCCTGGTTTAGTTTCATCCAAAGAAAATCCACTTTGAATGCTCTCAGGCTTGTTCATGATGTGAAAGTTTGCTAGGCATGGGGAATGGGGAGATTAACCCCAAAACCAGCCCAATGTAAACAACAAATGTGGCTCCATCCATGAAGTCTTTAGCAGAAGAGTCAGAGATCTTTCAGACATCTCTGTGACATGAACTGATTAGGATATTATCTCAGTGACCCCAGCAGCTTAAGAACTTCCTATTTATCAAGCTTGATAAGAGGAAAGAGGGTTTCCTAGACCTAGAGATGCTGTTTTACAACTTGTATGGCATAGTTTGTGATATGTAATATGACTCTAGCAATACTATTTGTGAGATCTGACATCAAATTAAGAACCAATATAAATTTAGAAATGGGGCTATGTTTCACTCTTTGTTTAAACTGTATTGTTGAGTAGAATCACGTATCTTCACTGTAAAATGTGATAAGCATTTTCTCAGGTAGGAAACTAAAATGAAATATGGTAAATGAGGCATTTCAACTCAGTTTTCTGCATTCTTTTTTTTTTTTTTTTTCTTCAGGTATTTCCATCCCAATTTAACTTGTACTGATGTTCAGCTTTTCTTGCCAAGTCCCCAGCAGGTTTATCAACCAACTGCTCATTGTTTTAACCAACAAATTTGTTCATTCTGCTGTTTAGTGGGGTACCAACTAATTGTTGACCTTGCAGTGTGGCTTCACTTTAAAAGATAATTTATTAATCTTTCTTATTATTTTAAAATTATCAAAATTGTTTTTAAGATGTCACTTGAAACAATTAGGGTGAGTACCATTCATGTAGATTCTCCTTTTCAAGCGGGTACAGCGAGTCTTCTGATTTTTCTGTTATTTTTATCTTCTGTAGGCTTTAATTCTAGTAATTCTTTAAAAAAATATTGAAAAAATCAAGAACTGCAGTTATGTTTACAACAGAAAGTTTTCATTTATGTTTCACCACTCTTGGAATACCAAACTTAAGATACCCTGCAGCTAATTTTCCAAGGTGCTGAATGTCCACAGCTGGTGGTGACAGCTGCTTGATGCAAGTCTGTCTTGAGGTTGGCAGAGATGGCATGTTAAACCACAAGATAATATTGCCAGTGGCCCTGTGTCAACTCTGAGGTGAGGGAATTAGCCCTAAAGAGAGGGCTGCACAAGTTAGGAAGTTATTATTGGTTTGTACACATGCCATTCCACAGTCACTCTCTGTGCGAAGTTTATTAATGCCACAAATATGAATGAAGCACTTCAACCTATCTTCAAAGACATTAAGCTTTCAAAATAGCTTTGAAAGCCAAACAGCTTAGAAAGCACATTTCTAAGTAAGCTACCTCTCTCATTGCTCATAAAAATGTCTACACAAGGAGCTAATTTGGAGTATCCAGCTTGAGGCTGGATTTACTGACAAGAAAATGTATCTGTGCTCTTACTCATTATTCCGTACTTTTATTCTACTAATAGCACTCTGTGTGGGACTTGTGTTTTCCAAACACATGACCAGACAAGGCCACACAAGCATTTCCTTTTTCTTCCTTGGTGCAGAGTTGTGTACGACACCACACCAACTGCAATTTCATACTCTAGCTTTGAATAGCAGTAACTCTGTATAAGTGAAAACCTAAGGATAAGAAAACAGCTTAATTGCTGCATCCCTTTAGACCTGCATCTAAGACAAGCAGGGTTTCTGATCCTGGCACATGGCCTGCAGGAATTTGATGGAGAGATGTCTCCTCGGCTGCAGTTAAGACCTGGCAACAGAAGTGCTTTGCAGGCAGTCATCCACTGTTACTTAGAGTGAAGGAACCAAGTAAAAACTTATTCTGATGTAGGTGCTGTCTTAAGAATTCATACGAGGTCAAAAGCTATTTCACATTCAGAAATGTTGAAATAAATAAGACAGTGCCAGTTTTCATAGTCAGCTTGAGAGAAAAGTATAAAATTTAATCTTGTTTCACCTCTTCCTTTGATTCTGTCATTAAAACCTTATGTTTTGAAAAGCTGGAAGTATTCGGTATAATTTTTTTAAATTTATCAAATTTATAAGGTTTCATTTTATTTACATAATATTCTTCAGATATTTGATTCAATATAATGCTTCAGCATTATTAAAATAAAATTGTTCAGCATTCCAAAATAAAATAGATTAGCATTTCTAGTCTAACTGAGAATTTCATTGTAATTGAGGGAAAAAAACACTCTTTGAAACTCCAGGATATCTTGTGGGATATTGCTTTCTCACCTGCTGTGCTTCTGGGTCCTTATTAACAATAAATGTAAATAAGAAATACAAGCTAGTACCTCTAGAGGATGAAAATGAAATCTTCTAAATCTCGCATCAGATATTATTTCTGTACCTTCACACTTGAAAAAGAAACTGTGCTAGTTACCAAAGGTCAACACATCACATATTCATGTCAGTAATCATTATGTAGCTTTTCTTTCTTCTTCATTCTGTTCCAATAACACCTAAGTGCTGGATGACAATCATAACTGCAGTTTACAATTGCTTTTCATCCCAAAAGATCCTAATGTGTTTTAAAAGCCTTTATAGAAATGTCATTTGCAGAGATTATTTAATCTACCATAACAGCTCAGACACCTCTGTCTGGTATGAAATTTGGCAACTGTTCAACATTCTTATCACACAGAAAACTGGAAGTGAATAGGTAAATCACAGGTCAAAACATAATCATCTACCAGACATGAGACCAGAGTTTCAAGATTAATAAGAATAATAATAATAATAATAGTAATAATCACAAAACCAGAACACAGCAAGTTAACATATATGTCTGAGGGAATGGTCTCTATGGAGAATGATGTGGAGCTCACCAGGCTCTGGGAAATACATTACTTTCTTTGAAATGAGTCTTTCTGCATACCCTGCCAGTGCTTCTGGAGAGAGTGGAAAAGTGACCAGGCTCTGGGATGCTTCTTCTCTATCGTATGAGAAGGAATGGTAAGGACCCGCCTCACTTCACTCTTGGGAATCACCTCTATATGATACATAAGTTAGAGGCTTCCCCACACAGTCTGACCTATAATGAACAACAGTTATCCAGACAGTGTCTTTATAATATTATTCCCTTTCATTAATGCTTCCTTCTCCGCTCATCATCTAACATCTGCAGTTAGTTATACACTGTCCTTTTACAGGAATCCTAAAATCCCCTGAAACTAATTCCTAAAATTTCCAGGTGATCCCTGGAAGTGTTCTTACATGTCTAGAAATGGAAGCTGGTCATTCCATGACTTCAGAACACATATCCAAATGCAGGACTTTGGGATCTAAGGCTTTGCTGTGTTCTCTCACCTCCCACTCCTTCGCATCCTGCCTTTTCTGGAACAGAATCGAAGGTGTTTAGTACAAATGCAAATGGCAACAGCCTGTGCATTGCACCCTCCCCTGCAGCAGAGCATGAAGACTTTACAAAGATCTTGGCAGGATTTATAATGGTGCTGCTCTTGCTGCTGCGAGTCAAGAGACCGAGCCGCACTTGTCACGCACAAAATGCAGGTGGCACCTTTCCTCTCCTCTTGCCAACATTAGGTTCTGGCAATTTGCATACATGGGGCCAGATCATTATTGGATACTCCAGTCGCACCTGCATTGCTCAGGATTTGGCTCCAGGCCACATCTGCTGAAAAGACACCGAGCTCGGTGCTGCTGTCACTACGTGCATGAACTGAGTCTGCTCTGAGAGCAGGCTGAGCTGTGCTTAGCTCATTGCTCACTGACATACTCATGCAATACAAAATAAATAATTCTTTTTTCAAAATATTGGTAAAAATCACACCCACCTCAGTTCCTTCATTTGATGATTTAATTATTTAAAGTTATTATTGAAAAATGGGGCATAATTCTAGCTAGAAAACCGTTACTACACCAAGACTTAATGGCCCACATGCATTGTCATTCTGACACCTTGTTTTCATGCACACATAAATTTCCAAGGAAACGTGATTTGAGCAGGGCTTTTTTCAGATTTGGTGGCCTGTCACATGCTCATTTTGATTTTGTTTTTTTTTTTTTGACAGCACAAACGGGAATGTTTCAGCATTGCTTTACTACAGGGAGAGTAGGCACAAATAGAAAATGAACTCCTATGGCTTATTAAAAAATCAAAAAAAAGTGTACCATTTTATGAGTTCTGGCACCAGGAAGACATAAAGTTAGAAAAAGTACCAGTGTATTCATTGTATGTTTTTGGGAGTGAAGGTCTTGATGTATTTGGGACCTGGCTGTAAACAGTGCCCTTTAAACATTCATAGAATAAATAAAGTTTTACATAGGCATAAAGTCTTCAACACATTTGGTTCAAAATCCTGCCAAATCAGTAGCAGTCTTTTCAATCATAATAAAGGTTTTAGGTTGGACAGAAATATATATTAAACCATAAGGATATCTGAGTTTTGCAGATGAAATGTGTTTTCATTCTTCAGGGACTCAGGGCTGCATACTTGAGTCCCTCACATTGCTTGAGAAAATCCTTTTTGTCTACCTTTCATTAATTTTTCAACAATAGGGTCCCCACATGCATATTAGAAATTCACAATTAAAACTTTCAATTCAGATTCTATGAACCTTGATAATTACTGGGCATCTTTTCCATTATTAGACTGAAAAGTTTGATTTTTTTTTTTCTTTTTGCTTACTTTTTCTCAAAGGTCTAGTAATCTGTTGTACATTCAAAAATATTATTTATTAAAAAGTGAACAGCGCACTTTGCAATGTCACATCTATTGTTGCAATAGATTATGTAAATTTGCACCATTCTTACTGTGCCACTTGATAAGGCATCTAATTTAACACATTACCACTCTTGTGCTTGCATGAAACCACTGGGATATATATATATATCTTTCCCCGAAGTGATTGATTTTCTGTTGATGAAAGTTTATTGGAAATCCTGAGACCCCAGAGGCTGTTCAGCTGATGTCTCTGAGTCCTGTGTATGGATTTAAAAATACATTCTTTCTTTCTTTCTTTCAATTTGCAAAACCAGCACAGAGAACCAGATCTCCTTTTAAAATGACACAGTAAAAATGAGATACAAACTTAAGAGCGGTTGATTATGAGGAATAATTCCATTTGAGACTTCGCATATGATTGACATGAGAAGATTTTAAAAATCTCAAGAGATAATCTCTCATAATGAATCATTTATTATGTATATCTCTTAATTCTAGAGAGGTTAAGGATGAGTGAGCATGAAAGCCAGGGACAGAGCCTTATGCATCCCGTAAACACTCCTTGCAGATATTTATACCTGTCCTGAAGCACCTCTGCATGAAATGCAGGAACAAGGACACTTGCTACATTTCCCAAAAAACTTCTGTTGCATGGGAAGTGTCGGCTCTCTCGGATCTGAATCCTGCCATGACCACAGAAGCCAAGTGGGCAAGAACTGGAAGATCAGCAGCAGACGTGCAGAGAGCAAAGGTAAAGCAGACCTTTCTTTGTGCCAGAGAGTAACAGGCAAGGGATGGAGGTACAGAACAGCCAGGTTGTGGCCCAAGCTCTAATTTACCTCAGAGCCAAAAGCAAGAATATTGTGCAGGGGGCTGGGAGCAGCCACCAATGGTGATATGCCAGGGAATGCATATCTTTGGCTTTCTGCATCACCTCTTCTCACTAGATGCACACTTGGATGAGTATTTCTTTTCAGCAGGGTTTTTTTGAGGTCAGAGCACCAAAAGGCAGCTTGCATATAAATACAGTGACCTTTTCAAGAATATTTGCCTAAAAATTTCTGTCCTTGGACCAATTATGCATTGAGCAAAGGTTTTGTTTTTCTTCCATAAACCCTTAAAAGAATTCCTTAACTATTGTTTTCAGGGTCACAGACCAAAGTTCAAATCGGTTTCACTACACATAAAAGGGAGATTTTGTAGCCAAGTTGTCTACATACCTCTATTTACAAGCTGGCATATGAAAAGTCAGCAGGTGCCTCTCCAAAGCAACAGGCATGATATACAACCCTTAGAGCCATCTAATACCATTATAAACACCATGTTTTACAGGCTGCCAGATGACTTTGACAAAGAGCCATCATAATGACTTCCCTGGCTCTGTAATAGCTCCATTTACAATTAGTGTTAGGATGTAGCACAGCTCACTTTTGTGTTCAGAGAAGACACAGTTTAGATAGGAAACTCTGGTGTATAAAATATGCCTGAGCCATTTGTCTGCAGGAATTCCTGCTCTCATTTAACAGTGGTGGCTACTTGGGTTATTGAAAAAGACCTGCTTGAGTAGTTTTGTACCCATGAGTTTTGTTTGTAAAATACAGCTTAAAATTCCAGACTGTGGCTGTCAATTTGAATATTCACCTTTTTCTATCTAAGCTGCTTTAATGAGATTTAAGAGTGGATTGTTGCACCCTTATGAGTGGTAAAGGTGCCAGAACTTAGTGAAGGAATTAGGTACACTTGGAGCAAAGGTCTACAGGGAACTTGGCAGGTTGGAATGCACAGAACTTGGCAGGTTTGGATCCAGGGAGAAGACACATTCACAGCCCACTCCTGGGGTTTTATTATTTCAGGTGAAAAAAGCATCCTGGATGATGGCAGGAACTTCTATTAAAAATGTGTGAAAATAAAGATCATAATCAATAGTAATTTTCTGCTAATAGCACCATTTTGCTTGGGTTTGGTCACAGGTACAAGACCACTGAGGATGCACCACAGCCGTGTTTCCCTGATGGTGTGGGACACATTACCCATCAGTTCTTCCTAGTTCTGACCTGGATGTGCTGCAATTACCCAAACATAAAAAACTTCCAACAGCAGCAGTGCTGCAAACACATCTGATACAAGTAGTGTTCAAGACAGGAAAATGTCTTAATGTCCCCAGTCTTCAAAAGATAACATTTTAAGAATGGCAATTTTTTTTTCTGCTTTCTAGTATTGCAATACTTGGTTACTACTACTGTTCTTTCATTCAAGCAAGATACACTGCCCCCTTATCTTACTTCTTCCACCTCAGAATCAAGAGAAACCTATTTCCCGAACAAGCAGAAGCCCTCACTGAAATACACAAAAAAACATAAAATATTTCAGCTCACCAGAAATTACTGAAAGGAAAACAGGTAATTGATGCTGTTTGTCTTTTTTTTTTCCTTCTTATTTATTTGTTTACCTGCTTGCTTTACAAATGGCAAAAAATTCTCTAAAAATCATCCTTTCAACCTGCTTATTATCTAAAACAAACCACAGTCACAATTAATGTCATTTAAAATAGCAGAGTATGTTGAATTATTCTAATTTGGTGGCTAAAAGATATTATCTACTGTGAAAAAAGAGTGGAAAGATGTTGAATATAATAAGGAGATCATCAAAGTAAAAGAAATTTCTTTTCATCTAAAAATCAAAATAAATAAACCCACACATTTACAAAATAAATAAACTAAGCACACAAGTGTTAGTAAAAATCTGGATCTTTCCTACTAACATGATGGAAGACATTAAAAATAGATAGAAGCAAAAATGAGAACATTTCTATATGTATTACATGAGATTACAATCTCTGTGGGTGTGCAGATTACAGGATATTTCAGGTACTTTAAGCCAAGCATTTAATAATGTGAAAGTACAAACAGCATATTTCAAAATAACATCCAGGAAGAGAGGACACCTACATACTAAAGACACATTTTTTAATCTCTTTTTCTCACAAAGAAGAATGGAAAGCACTACACAGAACAGGAGCAACATGTGCCAAATTGACATTAAAATATGGTAACTGGCTATTTCTCAACTCTGCAAAGCCACAGTCTGGTACTCTCTGTGACCTTGGGTTAGATTTTTTATATAAACTACTTTAGTAAAGTAGTCTTTAAAAATAATAAAGGGGTCTTTAAGCAGAGCTCAGGAAAGAGATGAGCTTCCTTTTTCCTGAGTAAACATTCACCCTGATCTTCTCCCTGCCTGGAAAGTCCTCTCCTGTGACCTTTAGGCACATTGACTGCTGGTCTACTGATGTGCATGAGGCTACAAAGAGTTTGAAGTTTCAACTACAAAACTCAAAAAACCTCAAAAGTTCCAGAACTGAGAGCACTTGTGTAAAAGGGAAAATACAGCCACACACACACTTCGCTGCCATTGATAATTTGCATAAAATTATTCAGGTGCAGAAACCCTAGATCCTTTCCCTAAAATATCTCTTAGCATACTTTAGGGACTTTTCACCTTGTGGATGTAATTCCTTAATTAATTACTTCATCTTCTGTCTACAATCCTCCAAACCTCTTTGCAGATCTGTTATAATACAGTTACATATTCATGTGATCCAAGCATTGTCTCAGTCAAATGTGGTTTTTATTCATAATATGGATTATAATCACAGTTCTTTTGAAGTATGAGCTCATCAACACACCTAGCCAACACAGGTAGCTGCTTAATTAAAAGAGATAAGTAACAATGAGCTTGAAGTTTCAAAGAAAGACACATCTAAATATATACCCTTTTAAAAGTAACTCTGCCTAGCTGTGCAGATGCTGCACTTCATTCATAATTAAGGTAAGCTTTTACCTCCTTAATGTAGTTTACAGAAGACAAATATTTATGCTTTTCTGCACTCACTAAGATAGAGGCAGTCCCTACATCGGTGGTGAAGGCTGCATCTCAAGGTTTGGGTGTGCTGTCCAGGGCTCATGGGAAATATACTCAGTGCCTGTTGAGTAAAGCTTTGATGGCCAAAATTATGGCAACCAAGAGGCTGATCTCCCAGGTCTTCTGGAAGCACAGCTGCAAAACAAGTTTGTATAGGTACCCATTTAGCTGGGAGCCCTTGTGCAAAAGGAGGCCTCTGAGCAGCCATCAGCCTATGTGGGCATGCAGGTGCAGATGTGGAGGCACCCAGCAAGTGTAAACACCAAGTATAAAACCAAGAGGTGCACAGAAATCTTTTCAGGTTGCAGTTTAAGTATGGAGAAGATGGAATGTGAAAGAGTTCCAAGATGACAAAATGAAGGAAGAACTAACATTGTAGGAAGAACTAATACTTAACAAAATTAAATGTTCTTTGCATTAACCTTGTTGTGCATATTACCTTCAGCCTTGTGCTGTCCAGATGCTGGATGACTTTTAAAGAAATAATGATTTACCCTGCATCTTCTTCTTTCTTCTGCTTCTTGGTTTTGAGATTTGGAAAGATGTGATGTTGTTGGAAAGCTAAATCAAAGGAGCAAACGTGTCCGACAGATCTCCCTGATATTCGAATTGCTTGCTAAAGTAAGTTTTGCAAGTGACATAAAAGAGTATCCCATTTCACATCCTGAGATTAGAAACTTCACTATTGTGACAGAAATTCTTATAATAGATGATGCTTGTAGAGAAAGATGTGCTTACTTGGGTAGCTTTGGCAGCCAGTATGATTTGGCTGCTATGAAACTAGTGCAAATGTCACAGATTTGGCTCCATTCCCAGCTCTTTTGTGAATTTGCCCAAAAATTATCACTCAATCTAGTCATCTTGTTTTGTTTCCTCAGTGGTGCCAGGCTTTGGACTGCCCACACACGACTTTGCAAACTACCTAATCTAGTGGGTCCCTATTACAGCTAAGGGAGGAAAAAAAAGGCAAATCCTCAGTAGGCTTTTAAACATAAGGCAAAAATCTTTAAGTTCATTCTGTATTCAGTGGGGAGCCAGTGGAGAACAGAGCACTAGGGAAATGAGTTGCCTGTGTTTCTAAATAGACAAGTTGCTGCATTCTATCATCTTGGGCTGTTTTCAGTCTGTGTAGCTGTATTTCCAGATAATGAGGCACAATTTCTACAAAGCAGCTTTAAATCCTGCTTCATGTGATGAAATGTTTCAATGCTTTTCATTTTCTTGTTTTGTGTTCTGTAAAAAACCTGGAGAACAATAACAGGGAGTTGATTGAAAAAATATTGGGGACTATCAGGGGCTTCAGAAAAAAATTTCAATTCCTAAATATGCTAATATCTACAATTTTCTAAAAGCAGCAGTTTTGTGGCATTTACTTTAGTGCACCTTTTTCATTAAATAAAACTTTATGAGAGTTAAACTTTAATGCATTTTTTGTCTGTGTTGACAATTCGGATGGGTCTTGGGATTTGTTTGTGTGTTTATTTATTTCCTCTTAATTGGATTATAAATGGTCACAGAGCCAATTCAGTCTCTACAGTCTATAATTTAATGATGTTCTGAACCTATTTCTGAAAGTTGCCCACAGAGGAGCTGTACTGACAAAGATGCCACCTTCTCTTTTCATGGTGTAATTAAGCTTTACCTGGCTACCAATAAATTAATTTACAAGGTCTTCCTATAATTTAAATGAAATGTGAAAATTATCCCTTCTTTGACTTATTTTCAGGAAGCTGTATCAATATAATTTAAGAAATTAAATCTTACCCTGTTGCTTTCAGACAGCTGATCTTAAAATCAGCTCCAACTCCTTGCTTTCTCTCCTTTTCTACCAAAATTTTTATATTTTTTCATAACTAAAAAAGCACACATATTTTGCTGGTGTCTCTTAGTTAATATGCCATGACACAATACTGGGCATATATCCACAAATGCAACAAATGTAGGGCAACATCTACATTGATGTGTTCTTTTTATTGGTGCGTTCTTAGATATTTTCTTTCTTCTGTTTATTCAAATACACCTTTTTGCAATATGCCAGGTTGGAACATACAAAAAACAAAAATTAATCCATAATTGAGCACAGATAAGGTACACACAGAAGCAGCACAGCTGCAGCCCTGTCATTTTTGCTGAATTTATTGAGTCCAGAGAGATAGAACTGTTTCATGTGCTATGTCATGTGGACTAGGAGATGGAAAACAGGCCCTGGGCCATTAGTAAGAATGAAGCCTTTGAGGCTTTCACCTCTGAAGAAAAGATAACACCCCTGGAGAATACCAGCATAGAAGGGATTTCTGGTGCAGACATCCTAGCAGATGTGACAGCACCCAAACTGCTTTCTCCCATGAAGTCCTGCTGACACAGACATGTTTTGGAGTGCTCCTGTAAGAAAATTTTTAGGGATAGGTGAGCTTTAAAAGCAAACTGTCAAAGCCACAAGGCTGTGCTACTGTAGTTCAGCTGAATTTAAATATTAGAGATTTCAGGAGACCAAAAGATTTACAGCCTCATTACACTGAAAATAGCTGCAATTTTCATGTTCTTGAGTTTTGAGGAGCTTTAAAAAGTTTTCTCCTATAACTTGGGGCTTCTATGCAATACAAGGAAAACTGCATCAAAAGAATGAGTGTCTGGGTCAAGACAAAGCCATAATTCCCAAGCTTGGAAGGAAAAGACATGTAGTCAGAACCAGGTCAGCGACCCAGTGTTGCACCTCGGAAGATTTGCTTCTGGTGCTCTTTTTGGTATCCAGGGAACAGGGAGAAGAAGCCTTGTGCTCACCCCTGACAAGAGGTGCTGCCCCAACCTACCAACCACCAATCTTCAGCTTCATTTAAAGCTGCAGCTGGCCTAATTTAGCCCTGCTGTGGCACAGGCAAAGCTATTAGAAGGTCATTACCACAGGACTGCTCACAGCAATCTGCTATTTTAAGGCAATGGTTTTTGCCTATACCTACAGACACTCCAGTGTTAGAGAGAAATGGTTCCCAAACACACAAATGCCAAAAAACACTGGAATGAACAACTCTGTTTGCTGTATGTGATGATGCACTACCTTGCTGTTCTTAACTGATCTTATTTTTTTGATTCAACTCTAGGCAGCTTTGAAACAAAATAAAAATGAAGACAAAACACAGCTGGAAGAAAATGATCAGCATAAAGTAAGTAAATAGTCAAATCAAATTGCAATCATAGGGTACAAAATAAGAGTTTTACATATGACCAAGGGAGTAAAGATTTTTATTGTATTGATTATTAAGGTACCTGAAATCATGACACAAAAGACAGGAAGATAAGTCTATACCTCAGATAACTTACATTTCAAACTGAACTGAAAACTTAAGAGGTTTTCAAAAAGGATAAACAAGTTCTTTATTCTAAAAATAATGCAGGTGACGCTAAACACTTGCATATTAAAGATAAGTGTCCAAAGCTGTTTGCAGAGTTCAAAACCTTGTCATATCTGTCAGCTGCATGTAACAACTGTTTAGGAGTTTTAAAATTAAGCAAATGGAAAACCCCACAGAATATTACAGAATATGTGGATTTAGTGGTTCAGAGCTTCTAGGTAAAACTATGACTTCTCTAGGAACTGCTCATATTTTTAATTACCATTTTGGTATCATGGATGAGATCAAGCTCAGTAGAATTATGGAAGTACTTATAGAGGTACAGTCACTGTGAACCAGACTTCAAGCTATTGGGAGAGTGACAGAAGTTAAGCCATAAGCAGTCACTCCTTTATATTCAGAATATGTATTTAGTGAATTACCATCTATGGCTTATTTCTAAGTCACAAAACACAGCCACATGCTTTATGTTTCTTTGCACAGCTCAATTCCCCTGCATCCATCTCTCACCTGCTATTGTAACGTGCAGTGATTCTTTGTCTGCTCTGTCAACCCCACATATTGCATCTGCCTGAGTCTGAAGTTTCCCCAGCCCCTCAGGAATAGCAGATGTGTCTGCAGCATTAATATGTCACACAGTACATCTAGATGTAAGTGAAGTAGCAGCCCGACATGTTCCTCCAGTCTCTAGAAAATGCCTTGTAAAAAGTTCTTATATAACCTTGTGAGGTCATTTCAAAGCACTGTTGAAAATGGAGGGATGTTGGCACCCAAGCTGAAAGTAAGCACCCTCAGAAATACACCCATTTTAAAAGAGAGACCACTCGATTAGAGTCGAGCTGAGGACATTGTGTTTAATCCAATGAGGACATTTTTGCCAATTTACTTTTATGGGTAATTTCTCCTGTACCATTTAAGTCAGTAACAGTACCCACATGTAGAAACTAATCCATTCTTCTGAACCTAGGGAAAGACTAAGCAGGATTTTGCAAAGGTTATCTGTTTACACAAGACCAAAGTAATGCAAGAGCTATACACACCATAACAAAGACCCAGAAGGATAGGTAGCTGAACTAAACAATGGCAATGGGGCACTGAAATCTCCAGCAGCCAAAAGCAGTACTTGAGACAAATTTTTAAAATTAGGAGCCTGAAGTTAAACACCCACATCCATATGTAGGCAGTGATGTGAGTGGTTTGAGCTGTGAAGGATTCAGGCAACCACTGTTTACACTGGAATCACTCATCAAAAATCAGGTCATACACTTCTCAGCCTACATATAGATTTAATGCCTAAATTAGGAAGGAAATTTTGGAAGTCTTGAGTTCTGAATCCTAAAAACACTAGAAAACTTTAACATAAACATCAAGTCCTCATATATGGTAAATCAGCATAGCCCTATTGGCATAATGAAAAAGCATTCATTTTTTAATGAGCTGAAGATCTGGCTTTGCAGTCTGTTGTGGCATTTGTGTGTCCATGTATGGATAATATCTCTATATTGGCAGGGAGAGATGGAGAGAAACAAGGGAACAGTCCCAGAAAGCAGGAGTTAGGGGTTCAAGCCAGGATCTGCATCCAATCTGGGCTATCTTGCACACATCACTTTGTGATTCTGAGCATTTTCCCAAACCAGCCTTCACCTCTAGATACCTGTTTGGACTGTAAAATTCTTACTATGTAGTCACACAACGCTGAGCAGAAACAGATTATTAGCCCAGTTTGTGCCCTCACCTGTTGTTCCAAACACTATCAATATTAAATGTACCTGAATTTATAAAATCAGCCCAGACTCTCTGACTTGGCTTTGCAAAATCTGCCCCTGACTCAGCAAAGAAAAAATACACCTGACAAGCCTTGAATCTGCATCTGCCTAGGTTTGCACAGACTCCATGTAATGGATGTAACTGTGCATGAAATGTTACAATGACAATAAATACCCATAAATCTACTAAACTGATGAGCATTCAGTCAGACCTGATTAATGATGCCCTCAAGAGCAGCACCAAGCTGCATTTTCATCCTTAAAAGTGAAAAGCAACAGTTTTAAAGGACATGAAGCAACAGAGAGGGCCATTTCTCTTCTGAGCCCCTGAGAAATATTTCCAGCATGATTCTGCCCATAAATACAAAAGCACTGTGTGGCAGCCAGAACTCCAGGAGATGCAAAGCCCCATCAGCTCCACCACAGGAGGGACAGGAACATAATCTCTGCACCATGGTTGTAAAGGTGCTATCCAGTACTGGAGCAGAGACTTACAGAACCCCACACCCCCATTGCTACCCTGGAGCACCCCTGAATAAAGTGAGCAGCTTTGGCATTCAGCCTCATACAGCCAGGCAGAAAATCTCCAAAATTTCCGAACCAGAGCTGGAGTTCATCCAGACAAGGCAAAGGACCACAAGTTCTGATCTGTCTGTGCCCATTCATGCAGACATGGCTAAAGAAATGCTAAAGATATGCTGAAGAAATGCTTCCTTGGTAAGCAGCCTTAAGGACTCCTGTACCCCATCCTGTGCCCACACCAGCAGCTCTTTCTGCCAATCACATGCAAGTTTATGCTGCCAGTGTTATTTAAATGGGCTGAATTGGTTTTTAGAGTATTTAATAAATATTGCCTGCTGGCATAAAAGGGATTGAAGAGCTGGAGATCTGAAAGAGCCAAACATCCCTTTTGGCACCTTTGCTCTAATGATGCAACTGTGTCTGTCAGTCTCTGCCAGTCTCAGCAGACTGGCATTAAAGTGACGTTTTGCACAGGAAAAAGTAAATAAACAGATTATGCTCCATCTGATGCATAAACAGTAGGATTTTATTAAAAGCCACCAAATGCAACTTCAAACTGCAATGCATTGTACTCTCTGATTCATTTGCAAACAATTTGCCAAGAAATAAAATCCGTCCTTGTGAAGTATTTCTGTTTTAAATAATATGTGGGAATAGATTTAGAATTGTTTTCTTCTGGGAGGACAAAGGAGTTCTGATAATTAGGCTACCTGGTTAATTACTAATCCTCTTCAAATATGGCTAATAGTCTGGTTTGTCAACATAGCTTAATAGAGATGGAAAGGAAATGTGCCTGATTTTCCTAGCCACAGTACTTCCAGAAACGGCAGAGGTGTTTTTCCTCTCTTTTCCTACTGAGAAGCAGATGTACCATAGGTCAAGGCAAGATCCTGGGCACAAGCACAGTTAAGTTTTGATATTGAGCGCTGTTAGCCTTCCTGGCTTCTCCCTGCCCTGGTCTATGACCTTGTGAGGTAATTGTAATACTAATTCCAGCAATAAGTATTAATTAAGTTCAGTTTTTGAATTCCTAATTGTTACACAATCTCATAAAATAAAAACAGGCATAAGCAGCCACTAAATTTTGGCTACTTGCTATAAAAGGGACTTTATAACATGGCAGACTTTTAGCCTTTGTTCTAAAAAGACAGCCTTGGAGATTTTGAGCATGACAAATAACTCAATTTTTTCAGTGCACAGTGTTTTTGACAGAAGACTGACCCTCAATCATGTCTCTTTTCTGGTCTAAAGGGCAGTGCAATGGGTTGGGACCCAGGTGATTTTTGCCCTATTTTCCCCATTCTAATGTCATCTTGAGGTGCATCACTTTACCTCTGCATGCTGTGGTCACCAGCTGCAAAATTCATTTAGAGCTACAAAATTCCTTTGTGAAGGAATGAAATTACCATCCAAATTGCCCCCTCCAAATTGCCACAGAGGAGTTATGTCCTATTACCCACATTGAAAAAAAATTGGAGTCAACATTTTTGTTCTAACAGCATCATGGAAATACCAATTACTCTTCAACATACACATATGCATTCATTTTACCGAAAAAATTAAGTATAATATAAAGACCACTTAGGTACCTCTAATGAATCAGAAGGAAGATAAAATTAAATACTGTCTAATGAATAGTCTTCTTTCATCTTTATTAGATTCCCAGAAATATCATCCCAAGTTTGTTTTCTCTTTTAGATTCTTCTAACTCTGCACTTTTAATAGGCATTAAAGATAAAATTTCACAGACCTAACTTGCAGTCTTCAATGGATGAAGCTGAGTACTTTTATTACAGTTTAATAAATTGTTAATATTGAAGATAAATAATGAAATAACTACTGTCATGTAACTCCCTACTAACCATCACACAAATATGCTTTCTGACAAAATTTCAACTTATTACTAAAATATATAACCCCTATGCAGGCAAAGGTAATATTTCTGACATTACTCTTTCTAATAATAATTTTAAGATAAAACCTAATTATTTTTTTTCTAAGAAATATTGGCTTTCATTTGACTAAAACACTCTGAGGCTGCATTCACACATTTTGTACAGCTTTATATTTGTTAGAATATAGTAGGGAAGTACTGCAGGCTTACTCTGAGGCAACTGTTTCACATGGAGACATACAGAAGCCAACAAACTCCCATGAGCCTGGTTATGGCCATCCTGGACTGGCCTTCAGAATTCTCCATCAAAGTTAGCACTTTCATACCAAAGACTCATTCTGCAGTGGCTTCCTGCTGGCAGATGTGTAATTCCATGCAGAGTAAAATGCATGAGTTTTCTCCAATATTACAAGCTAATTTGAACCTGCTCATCTAACTTTCCTCCAAATTAACACTTGAAATGTCTTTCAAAACACGTCACAGTTTTATGAAACTCCAGTGAAGTCCCATTACTCACTGGCATGTTTCATCTCACTCTCACTCTCCTACTTTTAATATTTCATTTTGGAAAACAAATGCAGACATTTATACGTTGTGCAGTCCCATGACTGCAATATTGCTATTGATTTCTTATGTGACAAACCAAACACATATACTCAACAGGATCTGGGCTGGTGTAATGATTTCTGAAAAAATCCACTTTTCACTTTATTAAGAATGTTTGGAGAAATAGCCTCAGAGTTTTACACAGGATACATTAAAACTGGAAAATAAGGTTCACTCAGCTACAGCTTTGTTTCTATTGCTAAGCTGTCTTCTCTTCAGCCAGAACCTGATTTGGAACTCCTTTGGGGGGCTGCAAGAGCCTAGCCAGAATCTGGGGAATCCTCACTCTTCAAATTTATCATTTTCACTGGAGGTAAGCAGAAACTACTGAGGTGTCATATAAAAACCAACCAACCAACCAAACAACCAAGACATCACCATCAACAACAAACCACCAGAAAACCAAAAACACGTCCAAGCCACCAAAACCTAGGGATATCATCTGCTTTGTTTCCTTCTATCTCTGTCACTTTTTTTAATATACCAGGATGGTTCTTTCTTTTTTGTGAGGGCAGTTATAGTTTGATTATTATCTTGCTGCTCTCTTAGCAACCTGATTAATGTAAGCACATTTTTACTTTTGGTTCTTTGTGTTCAAGATTAAGTAAATTGTTATAGATGCTCTAAAAATTATTAAATAAATAATTTTTACAGTGTTTTTGTGATTTGTCCTGAGGCATTGTAACATCTCAGACTGCCAAAACATGACCCAGGTCTCAAGGTTCCTTTCATATCAATGAGAAATAAAATGGGATTTAACAAAGGCAAAAAGATGAGCTTGAAACCTTTCTAATAGAACAATCATTTGGATGATAAAAAGATGTGAACTGGGAATTCCTACAAGAGATAACTGAATAAAGGAATGCTTTATCAAAGGCAATTTTTCTTCTACTTCTTTACAAGAGGCTGGCAAAAACAAACTCAAATACGCTTTAAAGTGAACATCCTGTGACCTGTGATGAGAGTTTTTTTTGTGTTCTCATTCAATTGAAATGTCCTTCAGAATAGACCAGATCTGGATTTTTTAAAATGTAAATCAAGCAAGCAAACAAACATAGCAATGAACTCGGTGTTCTTTATACAAGGAGAAGAAGATGATGTTCATCTTTAAGTGAAGAACAAAGGACAAAGGGATTGGAAGCAAATATTTACCCATATTCCAGTGAACATCGAACATGTGACACATCAAAAGTCTGTAGATTTTTTAAAGGAATTATGGAATTCATTGAGAGCTTTTAATTGGATGTACTGAGAGCATTACACGTTTCTTGAGAACACTGTAATAGCACATGTAAGTGTTCTCAAGTGCATTTCCGTGAGGGCATGCCCTCTGTATGTCCAGACAGAAGGTAAGAAATACTGGCCAGGGCACACTTTAGGGTAGAGTTTTGGAAAGCTCATGGTGCACCTGGTGATCAGTAAAGACCCAGGTCTGAATGGAAATACACTGCTCCACTTTTAAGAGCTTCCAGTATCCTAGGACATAGTACAGCACACAACAAGGGAAAAGCAAAGTGAGTTCTCATGCCTTTTTCATAACTTCCAGGCAGAAAAAGGCCAGAGCCTCTTTTCTAGGGCTTCTCTTGGAACAAACACAGATGTCTGGCACAAAATGTACATTTGTGTTAGTAGTCCATGCCAAGCTGAAGCTCAGCTTTTCTTGATTTCTCTTCAGCCATTTATCATATGGATGGTGAAGTAATTTGTCTCAAGAGCTCCTTTATCAGTTTAAGAACACCTGACCTCCCTTCAGCCCACAGATGAAGGAGGAGAAGCAATGCGCAGAGATGCCTGCAACTTACAGTCTGAGCCCCACAAAGTCCTCATGGACAGTGGGCAGCTGAGCCTCCAACCCCCTGGGCACAGAGCCTGGCTGCAGGAGCTCAGTGTCCCAGGCTGAGGACAGCAGCAGTGAAATCAGCCCCTCAGGTGGGCATGGTCACAGTCACCAAAGTCATGTCCCAAACGCTTTTGTTGTCTGAACTGCAAACTGTGGCCGGAGAAGGAATATTTAGGGAATGACAGCACCTGAAAAAAAAGTGTGGAAGCAGCACCTACCACTACATTTCATTCTGTTACTTGCAGTCCTTTTGTTATAAAAGTCATACTGTTAAATTCTGGCAAATAATGTGAATAGAAGAATTCCTGAAGCATTTCTAAATTCCCAAGTGAAAGCTGCTATATTTAATTTCTTATGACAAAATCTGCAAACAAGTACAGTTCCAAACAATTATCAGATCCTCAAGTCCTAGGCATAATGCCTAAAAGAAATTGCTTCTTCATTTGCAAAAGAATTCAAAGGCTACATTCTGTATTTCAATATAGCAGATCCCCAAAAAATTTACTGTATG
Source organism: Parus major (assembly GCF_001522545.3). NCBI lineage: Eukaryota > Metazoa > Chordata > Aves > Passeriformes > Paridae > Parus > Parus major. The sequence goes on from NC_031768.1 coordinate 95,940,878, forward strand.
TCTGTATCAGGCTTAACTAGAAGTTATTGTTAAGCACTAAGGATTTAAATAAAAAAACTACAGAGCATTTTCTTGCAATAAAATGTAACCAATCAATATAATAATGCTACCTTTTACTTATCTATATTATTCACAGAACAAGAGCTCTGTTAATAATGTCAATGAATTAATTTGAAGAAATCTTTAATTAAAAATCCCTAAACATATAGGAAATAATAATTTTCCTGACATTTATCAAAATCTCCAAGTGAATTCCAGATTGAAATCCAATCAAATATCTAAGTAGAGTGTAAAAGCCACTGCACATTTTAATAAAGGTGTTGCCAAAATAGTGTAGTACTCTGCAATAGTTCAACATAGTATCTTGATCACAAAATGTCTGTGTTCTTCCCAAAACTCTGTGGAGAGTCAAAAACTCACAATTCCATCCCTTCCTTCCTATTAAAAATCCACCCAGATAATTCGATTTTAAATAAAACCCCAGAAATTCTTCTGAAAAGGATTGAAACGTTATGTGGAATTGCAGGCAAAATGGAAGATAATTGATTTTTATGCATGGAAATTTAAATTAAGGCAGTTCATGCATAGAGTGACAGAATAGAAGTGGGCCTGTTGAGTTAACATATTGCAAAATTCAGCTCTGATTAAACTCATCCAGATTTATATAAGGGGCTAGCCTAAGAAGGCCTTTTGGGGGATAAAGCAAAACTGAAGTTCCTCACAACATTTCACATCCTCTCACATACCAAAACCTGTTCTGGCAATTACAAAAGCAAGAATTTCACTGGAAGATTATTTTCTGCTTCCTATTCCTTCTTATTTTTGTGTGAGTTTTAATATTATATATACAAGATTTAAAAAAAAAAGATGGAAATAGTTTCACCAGAAAAGCTCAGACTGTGTTTCATAATTTCAAAGTCCATCTTCCAGCCTTTACTGTGTGAAAATAAAGAATTTCAGGTAAAAATATAAAACTGTGCACAACAGCAGAGTGCGACTGAATCCCTAAAATGCTCTTTGTTTGGATTATGGGAAAAAATGCAAATTATCAGAGCTGAAGCTTCACAGAGTATGGAAGCACTAGATTAGAGATGGCCAAGTTACATCTATCCCCGAGTCACTTTACTATTAGATTAAATATTAGTATATAATATAATAAAATAAATATTTACTATTAGATGAAAGATTTTCATATTGCTATACCTTTCTAGAACATAGTGCTGCCTTGCAATCATAAAGTCTTGGTTAGTGGAGAAAAGAGCAGGAATTTTGTGGAGACTTCAGTGGAATGAGATAAATCTAAAATAGTCTTCAAGACCTGTGTGTCATTATGTGCTGGTGCACTTCCAGTCCATGAGAAATGGCACCATGGTTCCTTCTCCTGTTGTACCTTCAGACCAAAGAATAGCAATTTGGGCTTTTTTTCCCAAAAAAAAAAAAAAAAAAAAAAAAAAAAAAAAAAAAAAAAAAAGTAAAAGAAAATAATGCATTAATGGAACAGTAGCACAAACTTACCAAAATACTTAATTTATTCAAGTCTTTATAAGATAAACACACACAATTATATAGAAATGGGCATAAAACAATGCAGAATCAGAATGTTAAATTGAGAGAAAATACAGCAAAAATATCCCAAAGAAAAAACACAAAATGTGTTTTTCATTCAGAACATTGATTAAACTGCTTTCTCCAACAAAATATTTTTATTCAGTCCCATAAATATTTGAAATGGTCCATCTCAAACTATTTTAACTACTGCTAGGAGTAAATGTACATTTGAGAGGTAAAGCAACTCGCTGGCTTGCAATACTTATTTTATATAAAAGAAAGCATCCTTGCCAGCAACTTATTTCTTACTCTAACTCTTTCTGGAATGTGACTTGTCCAGCAAAGCATAACAGCAGAGCTTTGAAGCAGAAGGAAAGAGAGGAGCAAAAAATACTAAAATAGCTGGAGGGCGCAGAATATATGGCACAAAAGCCAATGGCACAATATCTGCACAATCCAGAGGATCAACAAGCCACAGAAATATTTTCTTGTGGTGCAGGGGTGAGCTGGAAGCAATTAGGGAAAAATAACCCCTCAGTGCTACTTACAAGTGTGAGTCACGACTAAAGCACAGTGAATCGGCGCCTGCCACGGCCAGCTGCCATTTCCAAAGTGCTGCTCCAACAGTGGTTTGTGGAAGGAAGCCTAAGAGGGATAAATGTCTGCAGGAGCCCCAGGGACATGCAACTACTCTACAGACATTGAAAATAGCAGTGTGAATTCCTGCTCTGACAACACAGCTAGCAGAAAGGTCCTTGGCCCCGAGTAAGTTACAGACGGATACTAAAAACCTGGGAAGACCCTTAAAGTCTCACCCTGGGCCAGCCAGGCAGATCCCACAGGCTCCTTGGCTAGAAGCTGAATGCTGATGAGCAAAACCAAGAAGAGGGATATAGTTAGGGGATAAAGCAGAAAATGAATTTGCTGAATAGAAAGCTGTGTCTGGCTGCCTTAATCCTTGCAGGTTGGGAGTAATTGCAGTGATTCCATAAAGCTCAATCACAGAGGGTACAGTGGTTAGATGGTCATGTCTTTGGCAGGCAGTGGTTCATATTAATAATGTTCCAGGCTTTCAAAAGCAGCCTGTATGTCTAAATCAATTACTTCCTGCAGCCCTTGTGTGGAGTAAGCAAGCAATGCTATCTCTTCTCTGAGATAAGGAAACCAGAAGGAACTGAAATCGTTACAACAGGAATGTAAAGCAGACAGGACAAGAGCCCCATATTTCTTTTGTTTAGAGTTGTGCTTTGAAGAATTTCTCCAGCCTGTTTCTCTTTCTCCTTTTATGTTACTCATTGTTATCTTTTCAGATTTCAAAAAGTTAGTTAAGCACCAGAAAATGTGCAGAGCTACTGAAATGCCACTAAAAAGGTCTCTGTAAGCCTTAAGAGCCCTACAAGAGCTTCCCTACAAGAGAAGTGTTCCATGCTTTGCCCTTGCCATTTAAAAAGGCCATCAGATATTGTCAAAGAAAACCATGAAAACCATGCAAAATGCAAAATTTTATTTAGAATGAAGGTTGATACACAAACATGTACCTAAAGTAACTGCAGTGTTGAATAAAATGTTCAACATTGACAGTAATTTGATACTTGACATCATTCAATCCGTGAAAAACATTAAACTTGTTCTATTCATCCTCAAAATTTCTTCAAGAGAGGCAATTTAATAATAAGGACTATCTCTGTGGCTAGCCCAGGATAAGTCTTCCCAGGGGGGTTTCCAAGTTTTTAGGATCTGTTTGTAACTTGGGGCCAAAGAGCTTTCCACTAGCCTCCTAGAAGGAAGCAAGTTGTATTCTGTCTGAAGGACTAAGAAGACTTACTCTTTTATTTCTGAGCAGCATGATTTGCTCAGCATTCCCACTGGACATGCTCATGCTTGCCCTTGCAGTTTTTCCAAGGGTATCTTTACTAAAAAGCACAGTGGATGGAATTCCAGCTCTACTGACGCTAATGGCAAAAACTCCCAAGTATGTTGATGAAACTTGTCTGGTATTAATTTCCTGAGTCACACTACAATTTTGGTCATTATTTGGGGGAAAAAAATCAAAATCTGTACAATAATCTTTGTGACCAGATGGGAAAACTATTACACTACAGGAAATACATCTGGTATGGGGTGTCCATGCATGCAGTCTATAACTCAGAGGCATTATAGGATAATCCTATATACTCTACAGGTATGTGAATTAGTATAGAAGCAATCCAACTGTGGTAGTACAGATGTCTACCCAGCTGAGAGAGTTTAAGAGTAGCTCAGATTTCTGTATGTTTTGTACAGTGAAGCCATTTCCTCACTGACAAAAATATTTACATTAAACTCCTTTTATGATATGTAAGTTTAATTTTAATGTAAATATAATCCTATGTTACAACAAAGACTTCTAATTGGATGTTATAAGAAAGACTTCTCATACTGGTTTACTACAAATCCATTCCACCTCTTCTTAGTATCTGTTCTGTGCTGGCAGCAGATAACCAGGTCTGTTTTTTTTATAGCAATAGGATTTACCAAAAATGTCTCTCAGCCCAGCATTACTTCTACTTTGTCAGAAACCTACAGAAAGAATTGAAAGATGAGGACCTATTCCATACTTTGACAAAAAGCCATGCTAAAACTATTGATAAAACAATAGTAGAAAAATAAATCAAGAAATATCTCCAAAGTCTAGCATATAGGGTGCTTCATTGTTCCAACACAATATGAAAGAGAGATCTGGTACACAGCCCAATTATTGCCTTGAGTGCAGTATCAGTATTGCTCATGTCTTCGAAGAACTTTCTGATTTTTCCTGTAAGTTTATAAAGCTCTTGTAGGCTGCCCAAGAACTGATAAAGAACTTCACTTTCTGAGGCAAAAAGAGATATTCGCATCAGAAACAGCTGTGTTAGGAGATTCTGACAGATTCCTGTTGTCCCAAGGGTCATTTCTTGGTGAGGTACATTTGTTCCTATCACTAAAATGCTGCAGGCAGAATCCTCAGCTGGCACAGATGCTTTGTGCAGACTTGTCAGGAAGCAGCCTGGGCATCCTAACCAAAATTTATGTCCTAATTTTAGGGGAACTATGCCATAAACAGCCACTTCCTCACAGTGTGGCTCTGGAATCTTCTAACCCAGAAGAGTGCTTGAGCTGCAGAAAGTGTAGGTAAATCCAAGCAACCAGCATGAGTGTGTGTGTTATGTAGGAAAACTCCAGAGGAGTTAGTGTCAGAGGGATCCTTTCTTGGTGTCCTGATTTTGTACCTTATCTTCTAATCTTTGATGGCACTTTGCTGAAAATAGCAGTAAATAGGACTGTTCCTTTGAGCTGCTGCTGACAAAGGATGAAATGTGGCCGTGGCACAGCAGAGAAACAGGGCCACCTGTGCTGACAGGAATTGCAGACTCTGTAGGCTCAGTAGGCAGCATTTGAACCACAAATACAAACACTTAGCATTAAATGGAGCGGGGTACAAAGGTGAGGAGCTCAGAGAGGAACAGGCAAGGTATGTAGGTTGAGGCCCAAAGATTCCTGAATATCTCTCTATGAATTGACTTACATAAAACTTCTGGAAGGGCTAAATAAGCATACAATGTCAATATTTCCGCAATTTTCACCTGGAACGTCTGCATTCCCATTTTGGTTCTGACATTGGCTAGACAATTAGCATTACCATGTGGCATGTGAATCATGTGGATTCATGCCACAGAGGTCCTTATTCTGCAAACATAGAAGGGTTGCAACCTGCTTTAATATTTTCATTCATAAAAGCAAGAGAATAATACATATCTTTCTGTTCCCAGTTGGGTTATGAGATTTAATATTTTTCCAGTTCTTTGAAAACATAAAGATTGACACTGAAATCAAATATTTTCGATAAGTTGTTTATATGCCATAAAGGCAGCATGATTATCAGAGATGTTCTGCAAGATGATCTATTGCCTCCTCTTAATGTTATTTTTCTTAACAAGGTGTAGCTTATCTTGTATAGCTGAGTCATGGAGGAGGAAACAGGGTGGGAATATTTTGGGTACTTCTATATCCAGTAGATCATAAGCCAGGACAGATATTCTTCTAGACAGGCAGAGCTGTCTTTCTCTTGTACTGGTCCCAGCGCTTTGGTACCTCTCATTCAAACAACCCTGCACTCAAACCATCACCTCTACCTCACTTACTTGTGTACCTTAAGCAATAAGAAGGAGATACAGATTTTAGGAGATTTGAATAACATCACTTAAACTGCAGTGATTCTCCTGAATACCTGAGGCAGTGTAGCCTCTCTGTAGCGACATTCTCTGCTGGGAATGCAAGCAAAATCAACAAAAAACAAGCAAAACAACAGAAAATGTTTCTTCTTCCCTATAATGTACATTTGACCAGCCTGATTCCACTTAGCTTGTGTGCTTCTGAAATATTATTTTCAGATATCCACATGTAGGGATGATCTAACACATGATGTGTTAGATCAGATGGTCATGTTCAAAATCCTGTGATCCCTCACACAAAGTGAAAAAATGAGAGCTGCTCAGAGAGCACCTAAATCTCAGCTTTGTGAAGAAAAACAGGAATAATGGTTTCAACAGCAGCAAGATAAGTCAGCTGCCAGATGTCCCTGCCATCCCAAACCAGTCCCATTGCCCAAGTTCCCCTGCCAGGGGACTCCTCACCCATCCTTAGTACACTCAGGGAACGTTCTTGTGTGATTTTTTATGTACATTCACTTTTGTATGTGCTTTAGTTTCTTTCAAAAACACTCAGAACTTCTTTCAAGTCACAGATCTGTGCCAAATTCAGCATGTCTGAAGACCATGCATAAGGAAGGAGACTGGGTAAATTGATATTAAAGGATTTCAGTATTTGCTACTGACTGTGCAAGAAGTGCATATAGCCAAAATAAGAAAGGGAACAGCACACAATGGTGAACGTATAGGAGACAAAGTGCTAGGCTGGAAAACCTGCCCCTTAGCAGTTTTCCTTTCAAATGCTTGCAATTTTGTGGTCTTTTTCCCCTACTCTGCATTCTACATCTTTGGTTTTCTAGCCTCAATAATCAATTTATCAAATTTCTTATCTACAGTCTGCAATAGGCCCTGCAGTAAAACTTGCAAACCAAAAGGGTTTGTTTGTTTTTCCCGTATGCATGAAATGCTCCATATGTAGAAATAGAGCTTGGAAAAGTCTCTGTCAATCTGACTTCAGTACTGCTCAAATTGTCTTAATATTATGTTTTAGAACTTTTTATTATTTTTGTAAAAAAAAAAGCCTTGCTTCCCTTGTGTAATTGCCACGAGATTCCAAGACAGAATTGTTACTACAACAGGTATCAGATTTAAAGAGCTAAACATAAATGTTATAAAGGAAAGCATTATCTCTATGCACAAAAGCAGGCACACACAGGGATATGTGTTGAGGTGTAGGTGCGTGTACACATATTTATCTGTGTATATTCCTGGTTTTGTATACATGCCTCCCTCATCCTGCCATCACAATGGCAGAAGGCAATTTTGAGGCTTATTTCAGAGCAAAATAAATTGCCTCCTGGCAATTCCATTTGCAAAATGTTTCAGTAAATTGTTTTGTTAAGAGTAACATCATTTTCATCTTACCTAATCATTATTCGTCTAAACAGTGTTTTCCTCTTAAAAATACATTGCTTTATACTACTAAGTTTTGCTGATTTATAAACTTCACTGCCTGTAAACTAGCAGTATTGCAGAGCATGCTGATTACATTACTAGATTGGATGTGACTAGGCCTGAACTTCTTTCTGAAAATGAGGTCTGAGCTACAAGGCTGCATTGTCCTCACTATTAGAGAAAACAAGGACACAAATATCACAGATATTACCTATTTATGTAAATGAAAAAAAATCTTGCTTTCCTAAAATATGTGTAAAATGCATGCATTGCTTAAAATTACCTCTCGAGTAAGAATTCTAATTTAATTTTTAATTTTTTTTTTTTCCCCTCCAAGATACCAGGAAAGCAAGACTTTCAGAAAGGCAACACTTCTCTTGTACACTTTCTGTGTGCATATCTTAACTGACAGGAGCTGTGGCACATGGCTTTCAGTCCTGCAAAGGCAAACACAGTTTACCATTATTTCCCTAAGCCTGAGTCAAATATCCATGGAAGTGATCGAGACTCTACGCCCCCGCTTCCACAGAACAAGAACCAAGGCCAGATATGCTCATTATGTTAATTATGGATTATTTGGAATTCAGGATTGGCCACTCACCCTTATTCCAAAGGCCTTTCTTTCATACTGCAGCTACATCAAAAGTAGAATTGCAAGAGAGCACAGAAAAGCACAATTCAGAAACACATGGACTCTCTTCTCAAATTGCAAGGCAGATGCAAATTACAAGCAGTGAAAAATAGGAAGTGCTGCATTCAGCTTTCTGCCCTGGAACACCATGTAGTAAACTCCCAACCACAGCAAGAGTAACACGTAGCACTGTGGTTTCATGAAAGGCTTGCTCCAGCCTTCTGCAATAGTTTGAACTGAGCTCTTAGTCAGATGTGATATCTGCAGACTCTGAAAATTCCATGGATGAGGTAATCTGGGTCAAATTATGAAGAAAAAATCCATATTCATTTTTCTTTTCACCAGATGCTATTTCATCTGTTTTACAAGATTTAGTCCCCCCATAAAATTGTAAAGTATTTAAATTTCTAACAAACAGGATGTTTTGGTAAATATAGTAGAGCAATATGCCTACTACTACCTTAAAGATTATTATTGTTAATGTGCTAATAGTTACAAAAATAGTATTAAGAATGACAATGCATATACATTTATTTAACTCAAACTGGCATCTCTGGACTCAGTCAAACAGTGAGGACAGTCTTCACCTCTTTTCCTACCTATATTTGCAAAGACCATTACATTGTATTTCATCACGAAATTTTTGGAAGCATTTTTTTTTCTCCTGCTCAGTTTAAAAAAAAAATAAATAAAAGTTTTAGTAGAACATCTGAGGGATTCATCCAAATCCTTGACTAGAGATTCCAAAAAAGCCAGATATTTCACCTAACTCAAAGATTACATAATGCCTCAGTCCAACCACAGTCCTTATCTAGGGTCTACCAAGGAAGCAGCAATGGAATATGGCATTTTACGTGAAGAACTTCCACAAACTATCCCATTCTGCCACAGTTATTCTGTGGTACATCTTTCAACTGAACAGCAGGTGTAAGGTACCTTCCACATGAATTTACAGGCATACTCAGAATGCTGTAAGTGTTTATGGCATGGTGTGTATGCATTTCCTTTTTCCTTTCTGGTTTTTTTTCACGGGGATAGCTGGAGCCGTCGTTGTCATTCATAGCATCTAGCAGCTTCCAATCTGACACAAAATCGTTCTTTGCCAATATGAAATATCTGCTGGTTGTGATGCGTGCTGCTTCTTATCCCTGAAGATGTGAATGTGTGTTTCAGATACACACAGCCATACCCTGCTATCTCTTAAGGGTAAGTTTCTGAAAAGTGCAATGGGTAACAGGTCAATGGATAGCAAAATTATTTTTTTTCTCATAAGAAAAAAACTGCTGTAGTAAAGAGAAGATGCATTCATGCACTTAATACACACAGATAGGAGCAGTACATTGCATTATGAGATCTTTCCCACTCATGTGCCATTAACATTAACCAGAAACATAAGACAGTAAAGGCTTATATGCAATAGGAAGATGTTGCTGCAAACCACACACTAGACACCCAGACACTGAGATACACAAACAGCTTTGAAACAGGAAAAAATATTGTACTGTATTCAGAAGCATCTGTTTTTTTCAGGATGTTACTCATGTAAATATTTTATAAAAACAAGAAATACTTAAAATATGTGGAAAAAACATATATACAGAGTTTACAGTAAAACATCATCCACATGTTAAGGTGGTTCTGTGATGCCTGCTGCTGCTTGTCAGACCTGCTTCAATATGACTAGGCACCTCAGGGAAGTTTTTTACATGAGATGGGTGGTAGAAGGGTGAAAGAAGGAAAATCAGGGTGATGATGACGGCTAGCAGGGCAGAGGATGGATCAGCTGACAATGGAACACCAAGACAGTAGGCAGACCAGCACAGATAGCAAACCTGTGTGCATTTATTTAATATTCATGTGTGGTGCATGTGTATATCTACAGGTGAAAGGAATAATCTCAGATTTAAGGCATCATAAGCACCAATCCTTATATGTTTGTTAGTGTATTTATGTAGATAGATATAAAGATATTCACATTTATAAGCCTTCTATGAGCCTTCTAAGGTGCATATAATTGTTTCTACCCTGGAATGCTTAAAAATAAATGAATGGCAATTGCACTTCAGTAATGTATTCTACCAGAGAAATTAAAACTAAACTTGCCCATCAGATGAAAAGGCAAGTGCTACATTATTTACATCATGCCTCAACTGGAAATCACCTAAACGATTTCCAAAACTCAGAAATTTTCTCAGTGATTTACTCACTAATAATAACGATTTGAGTTAAAATATATTTTGTTGTTGCTGTCTGAAATTTTATTCTGCATTCTTTGGAATACCAATACAGTAATGAAGACTTTGGAATAATAGAATGTGCAATAATTGAACTTTGAAATTATAAGGGCTATTTGGAAGTCTTGAAAAAACTGTGAACTTCTCTCAATAAGAATAAAACACAGTAATTTCTTCTTCCAGAGATTTCAGCTACAGATGCAGAAGTGATAGAGAGGTATCATCATTTCTGTCCTAAAACGTTTTTGCTGTCCTCCCTTAAAAGTCTATGTTGATTTAAAGTTCTTTTCCCTCACAAAATCTTTATGGTAGCTAGCTAGCATAGCTTTCAGATTTTATCTTGCCATATGTTTCAAGTTGTGTGCTTCAGTCTGCATCTGCTGAGTATCTGCTACGGTAGGGCTACAGCATCAACTCAAAACAATTGGGACTACAGTCTTTATAATAATTACTCTCTGCAGCTGTTGAAATCAGAATCTCTAAAAAAAGGAATTTAAAAACTGTAGCTTCTCTCCCTCTCTCTCTTTCTTTATTTTTATCTAAGGCAAAAAACAAGCACATCTTGATGGGACTTGCTGAATTAAAAGACAGAAGCAGATTTTTTTCAAGGTGTAATATAAAGACATGCTGCTTTAGAGTATGGAATAAAGTTACATCTGTCTTTAACCATGATAGGTGATTTAGAGAAAATCTCATGTGGGAAAAAATGTTGTAGTACAATACGTCTTAGAATCCTTATTTGAAAATGACATTGACTAAGTTTTGCTTTTTAAAAAAAATTTGCTGGTTGTCATAAACTGAGAATTTATTAACAGCTAAAACCCTAGCAATCCTAAGCATGCTTCTCTTATGGTTTATGAAGGCATTGCCAACCTCTTTATCTCAACAGCTAGACAGCAAAAACAAAATCAACCCGTCTTTCCAGTAATATATTCAAGCACCTGCATGCCGTTAGATGTGGCATCACTACAATGATTCAGAAGGTATAAAGAAACATATTTACAGTGCCAAGGAAGAATTTGGTCCTGTAGTAAAGGCAGAACTGCTTGATTAGACTAATTAATTCACAATCTGAGTGTAGTAGCCATTCTTATCTGTTCCGGTAGTGTTATTTTAAAACTTCCATAATTAAAATAGGATTACAACAAGGTTCAGTTGCAAGTGACCTCAGGAAGTCAAACACAGGATCTCTTTTGAGGGCAGACCAGGTTGATCACAACTTAGTCCAGCCAGGTCTTGAAATCCTTCAAAGACACAGAACAGCCTTGTTTAGGGATCCGTTCCACTGCCTTACTGTTCTCTTGGGGAAAAGGTTTTTTCTTGTATCCACTTTGAACCTCTCTTGTTTAGACTTCTGGCCACTACCTCTTGCCCTCCCCTCAGTGCTCCACCACCAGGAACCTGACTCCAACTCCTTGACAGCCTCCTCACTTCTCCATATAGCACTGCTATTATATTTTCCCAGACGCGCTCTTCTCCACAAGGAACAAGTCCTTGAGTAATAAAGCAAAAGCAAAAAGGTTTTATACACACATGAAAATATCAGCAGTGAGTGCATGCAGTGTTATTACTGATGCTGAAACACAACAAAAGGTTGGCATTCTGTTCCTTTCTTGAATAGGGAAAAGAATGTTTCTACCTTAAATGATTGAAAGTGCAGATTTTGGTATTTAAGGAAACAGATTTCTATTATGTTTGGGGGAAGCCAAATATCTAGATAGCTTCATATATTCAGCCATAATAAAACACTGTAAAAAACCACTTTATGGTCACCACAACTGGAGCCCTTAAAGGTTCAGCAAACACAGGAACTTACAGCAAGCATTTGAGCAGCAACATCTGGAATACTTTCAAGCCTACAATGAGCACATTCATAAATATTTTCAGACTATTAGCTAAAGAAAGATCGTGTAAGAAAAAAAACAAAGGGAAGGCAACAAATACAGGGACAAAGGGTGTGTATGTGATGCTCAGGAGTATATTTTTATAATAAACCCAGCTATTTTCTTTTTCAATGTGTTAACAAGTTGCCAAACAAATCTCACTACAATGATGGTGAGAAACTTCATTACAAAATTTCAACTAAATCAAGGAGCAATGTCAACACTTCTGTGGCTGCACTGTGCTAAAAAAATATACAAGGTAAATTGCTCTGGAGGGGTCTTCATCCATCCATGAGAACTGAATCTCAGTTCTTCTGTTTGTCTGGAATTCAGGAGATTAATTCTGTCCTTTGGCAATACATTAGCAATGGCTCTAAGGCTCTCTTTTCAATGAGTTCCTCAATACTGCTGAAATCCACCCCTTTCCTTTTTGCACCACAAGGTTCAAATTATTAGAACAGTTGCTATAGCAGCATTGGAAATCTTCTTCAAATTAAGCTTTTTGGTTTATTTTTTGATCAACCCAATGATTTCCTCTCACTTTACAAGGATTCTGCTTTTGGTGGGGATTTATTCCTTTCTCAGATATGTGTCAGAAGAATCTAGAATGTTCACACATTCCTGTTACATTTGTGCTATAAATTTAAGAATTAATAACTAGGAAATAAATGCAAATTATTTCCAGGTAATAAAATGTTATATCCTCATTTTATGAACATTAATGACAAATTCAAAAATGGTGAGGTTCAATCTGCCTAGGCAGACTCCAATGTAACAATTCTGTTACCTAATTACATCATGATTACCTACAAATTCAGCCACCCTACACATCTATATGTGGATGGAGTTATTAATTTTCTGCAGAACTTGCACCTTGCATTACATGGGCAGGAGCTGAGAAGCTAATTTGAAAACACTGAAGAAAAGAATATGCAGAGGAAGCAATTTCCTTAAATTATCAAACTACTACTTGTTTAAAATTTTGGGGAATGAAAGACATACTGAAGAGAAGTGGATGTGCTGTTACTGTAAGGGCTAAAAGGCAGACCATTAAACAATGTATTCTGATAATAAAGTTCACTCCAACTGAGTTTAAAAGAAATTAAAGACGTTTTCATTCTCCTCTTTTAAGAAGTGCTGTACAATTTTCTTTCTCTAAATACATACATCTGAATCAGTGTGGAAAATGCATTAGGATGTAACAAGCAAAAGTATATTTATCAAATTAGTGTTTTTTCTTCTTAGCCAACTTCAGAAAAGCACATGGAAGTGCACTAGGTCTGACATGTGCATAAATCCAAGGAGCACCAATTATGAAAAATATATACAAATACTTGTAAGAATATAAAAAATTGATTCTACTATGCTGGTAGTCTTTCCAGAGCTCACTGTTGCTTTTTCTAGTCTTCCAAGTATTGCACAGGAGCCCTTCTGTTAAGGCACAGAAGTTGTGCAAGAAGGCTGCTGCAGTTTTCCTGTTTTAATGAATGGTTCTCCAATTCTTAAAGCAAGATAGCAATCAAGTATTTAAATAACTGTAAGATTCTGTATTTGTTTTCAGGAACAGGATGAAGATGGTGATTATTTGAAGCAAGTCTTACTATTTCAAGGTTACTCCTCCCTTCTCTGCCTGTGTTTCCTCTCTAACTGAATGTAGACTGGAAGGACATGGAGAATAATAAATTATGGATAACAACTTTAATTCATAGCACTCATAACTGAGAACCCTCAGTAATCTGCACTTACTCTCCTATGCACCAGCAAACAAGCTATAAATCTTCTGAATGTTGTTACTAATATGCCTCTTTTCCAGCAATCACAAGCAAAATAATGTCTCAAAAAAAATAGTTGCCTTATTCACTCCCACAGTATTGTGGAACACTTTGATAGCCATGGATTTAGCATTAGTGGAGAGTTCAAACACAGTTTCAATCTCAATGACAATAAGATTTTTTAGTTGGTTACTAGGGCACAGACTCATCTAAATCCTTTGCTTTGCTTACACTCTCACACAATTTTTTCCCATATAGAAGTTGATAGCATAGGAAAACTGGGAGGAAAATTAAATGAAAAATGTTAACAAAATGAATACTGGATCAAATGTTTTGCATCTTAATTGAGCCATAATCTTGTTTAACAGGAAATTTACTTGGTTAAAACCCAGCAAAATACAGCCATTATCTGGGAAGTATGGGAGAAACGTTGAGCAACTTGCACAAAAAAAAAATCCCATTAATAGCTGCTTGTGACCTGCCAACAGCACTGCCTAAAGGACCTCTCTTAAAAGGAAGTGAATTCTGCTTGGACTGCTAGAAAGAGCCACCAAGAGGAACGTGGCTGAAGGAAACCAATTCTGGTATGTTGTGTGTGTCTGCAACAGCAGTGGCTGGTACTAGCTGGGATACTGAGAGAAATATAACAGCAACTCAGAGCAGGCTAACTCACCCATACTTACAGGATTTCATGAAGAACCTTTTCAGCCTGTGGTAGCTGCATCTAGGCTAAAAGATAGTGAAGATATACTACACACTCTTCAAAAAAGCTATTGCCCTGAATCAGCCAAGACTGTTGTTTCACTATGAAGACAAACAGGATGGACTTAAGTGCATAAACAATCTCTCAGGTCAGCAGTAATTAATGCAAAAATACTGGTGTCTCTTGACAATCCAGGAAAGTTTTAATATAAACAAATGACAAGTAAAAATCTCAATTTCATATTGAAATATAAACTACACATTAACCTGTTTATTGAGCCCGGCTTGCATATGCTGCACAAGAGTGTTAAGACTCCTCAAACACACCATTGGATTAAATCTGAATAACAAAAATAAATTAGCTCTCAACAGAAATTATGCAAAGATTATCTTAGTACACAAAGTATTATATTTAATGATTTTTTTCCCTCAAAACTACTGTACTAAAATAAAATAGTTGCAAAGTTGGGAATAAAATGGACCAAAAACAAGAATGTGAGTTTACAGGCATGCAATATGTCTCCACAACTATTTCTCACTATTCTTCAGCCTCCTACCAGCTATAACTGAATCATTTTTCCAACTTGGTAAAGAGTGGATTAGTTTTGAGGCTAATGTACAGTTGTTCAGAAGGCAAAAGTATTCCCAAACTTATTCCAAATCTACTATTTGCCTTATATACATATACATATAATCATGTGTAGCCACTGCTGCTGTCTTCCATGTGTTCAAACAGTAGGAGCCATCAGTAACAGCAGCTGCTCCTCATGGGGAACATGATATCCTTCTGAAAAATCAAGACCTGATTCCTACAGCCACAAACAGCCTCAACACTGTGTCACTCTGAGTCACATAATTCCATCCATCTTTTCCCATGAATGTTCCATAACAATGTTCCATGTTCCATGAATATTCCCATCCACTGATCAGAACTTAGGGCCTCATGATGAAAAGTTCCTAAGAACAAGAAATTAGAATGCCTATTACATTAATTGTAGTAGTCACCTGAGTACCTGTACAAGAAAAGTACCTCTGCCCACCATGGCTTCCACGTAACTTTGACTATTTTCAGTTTATTTACAGATAAATAACACATTCTACGGATTGCATATGTAAGATCCCAAGGATTTAAAAAAAAAAAGTAAAAAAAATAAATAAAAAAAGACCTAATTGTAATTTATTTAATTGCACACATATGCAGATCACATTTAACCAACATTATCTAAAACTTCATGTTCCAGCAGGACTTAGCTTCAGTAATGTCTTTGAACAAATACCTTGAGAGGGCAATCTGCCGTCACAGGAGGATAATACACCCATTGCAAAGCCCCTGTGCCAATATATTAGCTCTCCTTCTGTCATCTCTGGCTCAGCCTTCTCCCTGCTCTTCATTCTGGTCCTTGTGGTTGGCAGCTATTGAAATAACAAAGACCACAGTATATGACTTGAATGCAAAGGAGGTAAATCAGCATGCTGCCTGCCTCCTAATAATACCGTTTTCCAGATTATCCATGGCTTCTGCAAAGGCTCCACATATACTTAGGGAAGGACATGAAGGATTCAATACCAAGAGGCATTGGATTAAAAAAAAATCTCAAATTCAGACTTCTTAACATTTCTCAAGGAACTGAAGTGGCCCACTTGAAGAGTTTCTCTCAAGGACAGTTTATTCTCAAGCGACATTCAGCAGAAAAACAAGATGTTATAGATTACAGGGCACTATTAGCATTCATGGGACATTGTAGGTGTTTCTGAGTTTTTTAAAGACTGCTTGTTGATTCAGGAATTCAACACTTCATCCCCTGCCTCAGTTTCCCAATCAAACACAATATAAATAACGATACTGACATTCTTTCTTAAAGTGCTATTGGAACTGTGCATGACAAGCACTTCACAGAAGCTGCCTCTAAGTACTATTATTCTCTTTTTTTTTTTTTTTTTTAATTTAAGAGCCACTTAGCTATAAGTGTGATAGATGCCATCTCTAAGAACCTCTTAAGACCTCAGAATTTGGTTCATACAATACAAGAATTACATGGCTGTGCCATCCTCCATGTCATCAAGTAGCATTTGACAACGCAACATTAATTTAGTAGGAGCTCAATTATAGGCTAAAATCCTCCTGGTTGCCTTTTAGAGAGTTCTGCTTTTCAAGGGGTTCATCTCTCTCAAAAGAGATATGATTTGCAAAAAAAAGAAAAAAGCTCACAATGCATGCAAAATTAGTTGCAGTGGTTCCAAAGAAAGTGGAAACCTGTCTGTCTAACAGCAGTGTTCACTTCAGTAACCTGCATTTATGCCTCTCTAAAACCTCACCTCCATTCTCAGAAAACTGAAATTTCATATACTGATGTGCTGTTTCATTGAAGCAAATTTTAATTTCCTTCCCCATCTCACCCACAAAAGGACCTATGTCTACACTCTCTTCCCATTTCCAACTTTTCTTTTGTTTTGACCTTTTATCTATGTGAGAAAGCAACAATGCTGGAAGATTTATTCTTAAAGAGTGGGTGAGTGAATGTGAGCAATGTGCAGAAAACTGTGATTAATGTATCCATTTTGTTTGTTTAAATAGATTTTACAACTGTCTTACAAAAGAACAGCAGGGGAAAAGTTTAGTTTGAGGATCAAATGGTTCTTCAGCATGCACCTTTGTTTTAGTTTAGAAGACAGGTGTCTGCTAGGGAGGGCAGGAGCCTCCCTTGGGATGAAAATGTGGACCCTCCTTTCGAATTACTGTAATTTTGAAATTAAGGGGCTCTCATGCAGAGATCTGGGGATAGGAATAACAGTTCTTTACCAGTGTGTATAACAAGGCACACAAACAACAATAACTACAGCATTAACAACAAAACAGAAGCAGGGACCCCGTGACAGCCTTCTCGGCCGAGACGGGAAGGGATGGAGGAGAGGCTTTGCTTCACAAACCCCTCGGGCAGTCAGTCCCGGTGCTCCTGCAGGGCTCTGAGGAACACTCAGCTGGAACAGCAGGGATGAGCTGAGATCTCGGGCCGGTGGATGAGGTGGATCAGCAGCTCCAGGCTGGCACTGCCACACGTCCCGGCAGGACAGGGGGTGCGAGGCCCACAGATGAAGAAGGAGAAGAAGCAGCAGCTCTGTCTGGGTGATGGTGAATTCCCTTCTCTCTGCAGCAACAGCTCCCAGCAAGAGTTCTGCTCTGAACCTGAAGAAACCAGGCAGTCCCCTTCCCCCCTGGGCCCAGCCGAACTCTTTGTGTTTCTCAAGCACCCAACAAGTACCAGCAGTCAGATTTCCCCTCCATTGATGGGTAAAATTTCCCTAGGTGAGCCAGAACAAAAGGAGGGACACCTAATCCCCAACAATCTTACACTCAACAAACGTCCTTGTACAGATGCATCTTCTTATCTTGAACTACATATTGAATACATAATTTTGTTGGTGAACAAGAGGCATGACCACTATTTTGTGTACGTCATTATCTATTAATAAAGTGATACAAAGCCTGTTCACTTGTAGTGACTGTGTAACATCTTTAGCATAGGGTGAATTTAAAAAAGTACAAATCAGAAGGGAAATTCAAGCAATGAGTCAGAAGCAATTCTATAAGAAGCAAGACCTGTTGTAGGTTAACCCTGAAAAGCAGCTCAGAGCCACCCAGACACTTGCTCACTCCCCACAATGGGATGGGCAAGAGAACCAGAAGGGTAAGAGTGAAAAAACTTGTAGGCTGACATAAAGATGGTTTAACAGGGAAATTAAACCCCATGCTTGTAAGCAAAGCAAAACAAGGAATGAAGTCCTTCATTCGTAATGGTTATTTGGGAATATAAACACTATCATTCCCAACATCCCCCACTTCCTCCTTCTCCCCCAGCTTTATGCACTCTGCATGATGCCATATGATGAGGAATATTCTTTCAGTCACTTGGAGTCTGCTGTTCCATCCATGTCTCCTCACAACTTCTTGTGGATCCCCAGCTCCCTCACTCACGAGGTGGTGTGGGAAACAGAAGAGGACTTGGCACTGTGCAAATATTGCTATCAGCACTTTTTTGGTCACAGATCCAAAACACAGCACCACAGAAACTATCAGGAAGAAAAATAACTCTATCCCAGCCAAAAACCAGTACAAGGATATAGGTGAATTTCCAAGTAACAGGATAATCTCATGCTGCTGAGCTCAGCAAGCAGTGAGCAGGTGATTTTTGGTGGAAATGAAAACCAGAGCTAAGGGGTCCTTGATCTTCCTCTTCTTCAAAGGAAAGTGCACACAAAAAAATGGGGAGAAGAACTGACTGGCAGGTTGGAATCTGCTAGGCTGCAGACAGACAGACAGATAGAAACCTACTGGTGGAGGAAGAAATGACTTAGTGGGGGGACAGACCAAGAAACAGGCACACATATGAACTGAGATTGACAGAACAGAAACAGAAATGATGGGATGAAGCAGAAACATCTTGTCTGTGAGACATGGGAGACTGTTTGACAATGAGAGAATAGGGTGAGCAGAAAGTCTGCAAATAAATTAGAACTCTGGGTAGCAGAGTCAAGGGAATAAATTGCCTTCTGAAAAGTGTCATAGACTTAAAAATTTAGATCAAATGTAAGCCAGAAAAGTAGAGAGATCTTAATAAGTCTGCCCTAAGCAAAACAGGTAGACTATCCTCCTTGTTACTAACTGCAAACTTTCAGAACATTAATGTCAGGAAGGTTTGAACCCTTTTGACTGCCATTCCTAACAAAGAACAATTACACACATCCTAACAGAATGAGAACCTGACCTTGAAATCTACAGTGTGCTTGTGAATCCACCTCTTGCAGAGTGTGATCCTGAGACAGCTGATAACAATTGTCTTCCAGCCTTTGAGTGGAAGACTGCTACTAAATAGATTGCCAAAATATTTGTTATCCATCCTTATCAGAAATTCTCAGCACTCTATAAGAAACAAAAAAAAAAAAAAAAAAAGAAAAAATGCCCTCACAGCACTGCTTCTATAATTGCACTGATTATTTTAGCCAGTGAAAGCACATGGGGAAGCTACTACAGTGAGCCTCTCTCACAAGGATGCACCAGTAATTGGTATTACCTTCTAAGCTGTGACTCAGCACTGGTGTCTAATCCAACAACCTGTGGTTGCATTCTCTGCCAATATAAAATGCCATAAATCTCCTTCCCGAAGACATGCCTACAATTTCTTGAAGGTAATTACAAGTTCACTTTTATGAAAATACACCTCCTACTATAATTTCCGCAAATCAAAAGTTTTTTCAAGTTTGATTTGATTTTTTTTCTACAATTTTTCTTTTTTTGCTTCAATATAGAAAAAGAAACACATATAACAGTGTAATGTATTCAACTGAGACAGGATGATGTATAACAATTTTCCTTTCCTTCAACTTTAAGCACACTTTACTCATCCTATCTAGTGCATCTGTAAACTACCTGTAGCAGGAGCTCTTCCTTGTTCCAGAACAACAAAGTTATTGAAAGAGTCCAAGCACTTCACAGCCTTTTGCTCTAATGCAACATACATATTATAATCATAATTTGTACATGGCTAATTCTTGAAATCCATGTGCTAACTCTTCACATCTTCAATTATGTTAGCACATTTCTTCTGATTTAATTAAAATCTCTGTTTTCAACAGTTCCAATCACTGCATCCTTTCCAAGGGCTAATATCACCTGCTGAGGAACCAGCCTTACGTATATAAGTGACATATTCCAATACTATTCACCTAAATTGTGTTGCAATCCAAACAGTCTGACCTTGAAAACCTTTCAATCTTCAATCATTTAAAAATATAATTTACAAATCTAGCCTTGGTATTCAGTTAGATGACAGATGATCAGATACATTTTTCCAGGGATCTGACAACATGTGGCTCTGAGGAACACAAGACTAACCAGCAGTATTTTCATCCCTTGAGGCAGGTGTACTCCTGCCTTGGGTACCTGGCAGACTGGGAAGAAGAAATTCCTTTCATTTACTTAGGAATTGCTCTTTCTAATCTGCAAGTGCTGATGCAGCACAATTTGGGGCAGACACACAGCAATAAAGGTTGCAAGGAAGAAATTGCAATGCTGGAACACAGACAGTGGATTCATTTTAATGGTTCTGCATATGGCTACATTAAAAAAAAAAAAAAAAGCATAATTGATTTCCTGCTGACCCTCTCCTCCAAGTTAATGAATGAAAGCTGTGTATGTTAAAAGTCATGCAGCATGAGAAAGTCTACTACCATCAGGACTGTAAAGAAAAACTGATAAGTAGGGTCTGAGGCAATGCCTGTCACACAAGAGAACTCCCCAGCTTTGGGATGTGCAGAATCCAGTGTCCTAGCATTGAAAACCAAGGTGAATCTGGTACTAACTCTCTATTTTAATCCTTCCTTTCCAATTCCCACTTTATGGGCATCACTCATTTTCTCGTTTCTATTTTATTATTTGCATCTCTCTAAAAAGCAGTACTTTGAAGGACCTGAACTCTGCAGTATGGTGCACCTGCTCTACTCAACTAACACATCATTCTTCAACACTTGATCAAGGTTCTTTGGTTCACTCAAGACAAAAAGGGAAGAAAATTGCTTCTGCAGAAGAGGTAACAAATTTTCTTTGGTCTGAATAAGTTCTGAGCAGGCATGAAAGGCTCTGAGCTGTCTTTGCCCTGTCCATCTTCCACAGAGACCTACAGGTTTTCTCAATTTCAACTGATTTTCTTCAGCCACAAGCAGATTTAAAATCAAGTGGTCTTCAGGTGGATAAAGTGCAAACTCTGTTCCATATCTTGCACTCAAACTTTCTATAAAATATGCCTCATTTCTTTCCATCCTTACTTTCACTGCTGTTTTCATAATGCAAAGGAGAAAATCTCCAACATGCTCTGAATGAGTTACCTCCACTTTTCTCCTCCTGGCTAAGATTGAAAATTAAACATGAGCAGACTAACTAGTACAGGCAGGAGCATTTCACTGAATTGACTACCAGCCGTGCTCCTGATCTTTACATTTGTTTGTATTACCTTTCTCTAACCAACAAAAATATAAGCAGAGTAGTTTCAGTTTGGGAGGTTGAGGATGAAATCTCAGGAATTCTGAATAGTTTCTTTTGATCACCATTGGTCTTTCAAACAGATTAGGAAATCTGTTCATATCTCTAGGGTTCAGTATCTTGTCCAATGTCACAGGCTGCCAAGCACTTAATGCTCTCACAGAATCTGAAATCCTCAAATGAAAGGCAGGAAAAAGGTGAAAGCTATTTGAGTACCTGCCTTATAAAACACCATTATTTAATGTTGTAATAATAACTGGCAGCATGCAGGAGGGATGAAAGGAGGCTGCTGGCCAGAGTGGGCCTCCATTCTCCTCTGTTGCTCTGCCAGGATGCTGTCTGCACTTGCTCTGGCAACATGAGTAGAACTGGGCAACACAGGACCAGATTTGGAAGCTGGGGCAGATTATGACAGGGCTGACCTTGCAAGAATCAAGCCAGTCCAAATCTCAGCCACAAGTGACATCAAGGGAACAGATGGGGAACTGCTTCCAGGTGAGGTTGGCACCATCACCAACTGCACTCCACTGCTTTGTGAACAGCCCCGTGGAAAGGCTCCTCAGCCTGAGAAGCAAATTTACAAGCCAGGACTTGGCTAAGCCCTTCTGGGAACTATGTTCTGCACCTCTTGAGACTCAGGAAAGTCCATCCTACACACAGGCAGCCATCTGTGGGTAAGTGTAAGGAGTTGTCTGGGTCCATCAAGCAGGGCAGAGAAACTCAGTGACATCCTAATAAATAACATGACACTCTGCTCTTTCTTGCTCCTTCACAGCACGCCAACATTGCAAACCAGGTGTTGCAGAGCTGCTTGCAGGATATTTCTGGCAGAATTCAACGTGTCTTGTCAAGGATGCTCCTTAGTACAGGAGGCCCATCAGATCCTATATTATTAAGGAATTTTCCTGTTGCAGTCAGGGGCTATCAAGGACTAGAAAGCACAAACAGTTGAAGAATTTGTTTTCATGGACACTGGGAAAAGGGGAAACAGTCTAATCATTTTAGCAATGCTAATATTATCACTGTATTATAGCTATTTGACTTCTCCAATGTATTATCAGTGCTACTCTTTGCAATTATGTATCGCACTGGATATTCACAGAAAAAGAATTCTTTGTCCTCATAAGTGGCTTTTGTAATGAAAAAAAGAGACCTGAAATCTGAAAACTTCTTACTTTTACCTACCTCCAACCTTTATGAAAAAGACAAAGGAAAAGGTAAATGAATCCTCACAATAGGCGAGTGGGTGGCCAGGAAAGTTGATATGTACTAGTCCAGCCTAAAGAACTGGATTTCTTTTTCTCTTTATGCGCTTCTCAATCATCATCATCTAATGTGACTCATCTATTTTGTGCACAAAACCTGCTTATAGTCTAAAAACTTTATTTTCTTCATTTTTGTTTTTAAGATAGATTACAAACTTTTAAAGATAACCAGCTATTCCAAAAACTCTTTATTCTCAGGTTCCAATTTTATTTTATGAAAATTTCATCTCAGCTGAAAGCATTCTAGGTGTTTTGTATTTAATACAAATGTAGTGTTGTTTTAATGAATGTTTGTACAGTACTGGTCCTTTGGTTAAACTATGTAAAAAACAGGTGCACTGGACATTGGTAATAGAAGGTAAGTTTGTTTCAGGAGCCTAATTGCTATGCTGCTTACTGTAATAACACTGGCAGGCATTTGCTAATGTTCTTGAGTAGTATGATTTTTGCAGTGAAGAAATACTGAAAATGCTGCTTCCAGTTATTCTTACTGTAATTTGTCAGGGCTTTTTTATTTATTCCAAATATATGGGTCTTGTTTACTTAGGTCAAAGACAGCCAAATTTGCAAACATCTGCAGAAACCCCAATTAAGTAGGTTTTCTTCTTTGCTGCTATTGGTCACAGTTTGTTTTTATGCCAGCTCTGGTTTTTGACCATTTTCTATGTGTCCTGCATGTTCTGTTTGAAATAGTTTACAACCAAGAGACACTTGACCACGTACAGCTGATCCACTTCAGAAAGACTTCGCTGCCAGTTGTCCTCATGTGCCAATACTGAGCAATGCAAAACATTTTCTGACAGATATGAGTACTCATCTACCACAGCTTCTAGTGCAATCAAGCAAAATCAGTGAAAGACTGTGCTTGACTTCAGTGTGCTTTCACTCAGATTTGCAGAGCCTGGTGTTTAAAGGTATTCAAGGTGCCTAAGGGGGCTGGAAGCACCTTGTGGATTTCTCAAGAGTCATAAAACATGAGCCAAGTCCCGGATGATTCACTAAAAATTCCTGTGGCTGTGTTGTAACCGGCAGTATGGATTACATATATGATTAACCCTTGGTGTAAGATAATGTTGAATCACATTTTAACTCAAATGACAATAATCTATACACAATCAGACCTCTTCTGAACTGACACCTTTATCCCAGCAGCATCTAGCCAAACAACCAGAATCAGATTTGCAGAAACACAGGGCTGGACATCACGTCCAATGCTTGTCTTACAATTCAATGGCAGTTTCAACAAAAGGACTCTACTTTTCAGGCTGTATTTTGGGTGCTGAGCCAAACCAGCCCTCAAAGTTTCCTTGGAACAATATTAATTGTCATCCACTTACTATTAACAATAGATTAAATTATCAGGAGCATGGTGCTCTCTTAAATACTACTATTCTTGCTAGAAATTGCCTTCCAAAGTGTTTTATGCACCTGTTGTAAAAGGGAAATGACATTTCAGTTTAACAAAAACTCTTTATTATGCACAACCATTATTAATGGATTACACTTTTAATCCACTTTGTCACATAAATAGAAAATCTATGGTTTGATAGGATTAAGCATTTAACAAAGTGTTATTATTATTATTATTGCTTTTCAAAAACAGTTATTTTCTACAGAATTTTTTTTGTACTAGTAAGTGTTTTAACCTCTTCAAAATAAATGTTTATTTTGGACTTTAAAGGCAGGCAGTTGCTGCTTTCCCAACAGATCAGTGCCTCACTCATGCTCCCATTAAATTCAATAGGAAGAGGAGCATGGCCCAAGAAAATAATCTGTAGAAAAAAGAAAAAAAAAAAATCTATGTTCTATCAACCTAATAGACATTAAAAGAATTAATTATAAGTCTCAGAAATGAGGATAGTCGAACTGACATAGCATATAAAGATATCTTTAATAATTATCTTAACAATTGCTAATCACATTTAGAATCCTGTAAAGTTATCAAAACACTTAAGTAATCTGAGCTTGAGATGTTTTCTATTTACTCAGAATTCAAAGAGCTCCTTTCATGTGAAAGGTAGAAACAGCTTTGAAGATAAATGACAAAGGAGTAAGGGAAACCCTAAAGAAATCATACTTCTGATTAAAGTATTATGTCCTAAACGTAATTTCCCACATTTCTCCTATTCCTTACAGACTTTAAGCAACACATTCGGAGCAAGATAGTCCTCAAATAATTTTTCTCAATCCTATCTTGAGCATAAATTCTAAAATTACCCTATATGTTTTACCTGCCTTATATGTGTAGTTCTATAGCTTGCCTTTTAGTCTCTGCACTGTGCCATTGGAAATTATTTACAATATTCAGAAAGATTTCCTCATCCCTTCTCCCAGTGAGAGAGAACATATACTATTCATTATGTTGATGCAAATGAGGCAGCAGTTAATCATCTGCTTTGAAAACAAGGTACTTGGGCATTATTTAATTCCCTAAACCAGCAAACCATGTGTTTGCATTTATACAAATTGATCTTGCTATTGCCATGTTGGAAAAAAAAACCAAAAAAACCCATGAACTAAATGCAGAGTGAATTCTGGCCTATAAGCATTTTCCTATGTTTATTTGCACTCAGATAATTTTTAGAGTCGGCCTTTTATGTCTTTTTTTCTGAGCCCAAATTTTACTCACTTGTACAAGCTTGCTCATATCAATGAAGAAAGCAGGAATAGACCCTTAATTTGTAATGGAGCCCAAGCTGCTGCAAAATCAGCACATACTACTAAAAGCTCTAGAAATTAAAAAAAAATAAAAAAATGAAGTAGAAACAAAAGTTTGAACTCTGTTAGATGGTCATCTCAGTGCAATTCTATAGAAAGCCTCTTTCAAGATTTTGAGGTACTCTCCAGGTCTGACAGCAAGAGAAATATTATATATCCCTACTAATGATTACCCTACAACTTCTAAACATAAATGAAAATAAAATACTGAAAGGGAAATACTAATTTGCTTCAACAGGAAAAAAAAAAGATTACTGATCTTAAAAGTAGTATTTTTTAATCTGCTTAGTAATACACCCATAAAGAGAAATCTGCTGAGAAAACAAAGGATGACAGAGCTCTGCTGAGCAGTAAGCCTGGAAAGTAAAGTATTTTTAAAACTGATTGCAAGGCGTGCCTTACACAATATGAAAGATAATAATAATAATGTGGAAGAACAGAAGGACTTCTTGAAGTGAATACAATGCTTTAGACTTGAAGTTCTAAAAGCCAAATATCCTTACCCCGCTTTACAGAAAGCAAGCATGATACACAAAAAAGTACATAGGCTGTCTTTTTCTAAACCTACTTTGATTCACTGTAATGTTTAAGTATTTCTAGTTGTTAGCCATCAAGAAAATTGTTTTGAAAATAGCACAAAAGACTGGCTAAGTTTGTATTTAAATTTCTGGAGTTTTGGAGAAGTTCCCGTCAAAGAATTCAAATCATCACATGGTGAAGTAAGATAGAGCACCTGACATTTCAGAATTCACTACTAGGAAGTCCTTCTGGAGAGACCAAACCATGTGCGTTATTCATATTTCAGATTTTGGACATCAGGTTTACTTCACATGACAGCGTGGGCTACATATTGATCACGTAGAACTGTGAGCTGAGAAACTTGCTGTGCGGCTTCAGCGTGCTTATTTCCCTGCCAGTGAAACAGCACTGCTTACTGAAACCGAAACGGGGGGAGAATAGAGCACTGTGCATGAAAGCGCTGCTTCTGGATTACATTACTTTGATGAGGAATCTTTTTGACCTTTAGGGCAGCCGACTTCCACAAGTGACGAAAGATCCCTCTTCACCCTGCAGTGCATTTCTTCATGCAACTAGAGTGTTGTGAGCTCCCTGCCTTTTATCCAATACTCTGCTATATCAATTAAATCAGATTAAACTGATGGCTATTATCTCTTTTTTTTTTTTGGCCTTTTTTTTTTTTTTAATAATTTTGGCTCGGAGGAGGCACCATCACATTTCTATACACACAACAGAACGGGCATTACCATTATTATTTTATTATTTTTGTTTAGCTTTGGATTTGCAGTACTCGTAACCAACACGAATCCTGAACACAGCACCAGAAAACAGCCCAAGCGACGAGCAGAGGCAAGGCAGGGGTAGGTGAAGGGGGGATCGGCTTGTCCCTCATGCCCGCCAGCCCCGGCCCCCTCGCCTTCACAGCGCCGCCCCGGAGACAGCAGCGCATCCCGGGCGGCAGAGGAGGCACATCCCGGGCGGCAGAGGAGGCACATCCCGGGCGGCAGAGGAGGCGCATCCCGGGCGGCAGAGGAGGCGCATCCCGGGCGGCAGAGGAGGCGCATCCCGGGCGGCAGAGGAGGCACATCCCGGGGCACGGCAGGCGCATCCCGGG